>NC_135703.1:13510845-13533345 GCF_964276395.1 Gasterosteus aculeatus
GTTCAGACCGTCTGTCCTTTCCACTCGCAGGATCAATGTTCGGTGAGTCGCTTTGCCGGTCTGACACTCTCTTGTGGACAAAGTGTTTCCTGCCTTGACCTTGTTGTCTCGTGACGTTCTTACAATAAACTTTTCAGGAGTATTCAGTCCACGGCCTTTTTTTGACCCTACTCCTCATTTAGATATGATGTAGAGATGAGATATTATGTAGAGTTCAGAAGAACTACAAACAGCGCCCTCTACTTTTATCTGTATTCGCAAAAGTAGCCAAAACAGTGCAGCATTAAATCTCCTTTTTAGTCAACCTTCTAAAACATGAGATGGGGTTGAATGCCGCCCTTTGCTGTGTGGCGTTCGGTCCGACGCTCTAACGTCAACGCGTGTTTGCAGATTTTCCGAAGCCACTCGTGACAACGACAACAAGAAGTCCTTGGTGAAGACACCGGCGCGCATGTCGCTCTGCGTGACTTCCAGCACCCCAAACAAACCGGCCACCAATGAGGGAAAGCCAAGAAGTTCCAAGATTTCAACCCTCTCTGCCACAAAAACTGCAGGTACCGTTTATCTTTTAATCCGGAGAAACAAATCGTAATTTGTCTAAATATGCGCGAGTGTGATATGAATTTTCCCCGCTTCATTCCGAAGGAGCATTTCTCTTCATGGGCAACACGAGTACTTCAACAACCCCCGGAACTCAAAAGAAGGCTGGCTTTGATCTGAAAGCAAGTCTTTCTCGTCCCCTCACCTACAAGCCCCATGCAGGTACAACACCACCGTTTAAATGCTCCGTTTCCCTGAAGTACATTATAAACAGACCGACAAATGCCTGACTTATTTTTTTTTTAATGGTTGTTTACAGGTAAACTCAAGGCATTTGGAGACAACCAAGAAAACACGGCAGCAAACAAGTCACTGGTTTCTAACTCTCATCAGAAGAACTACAAACAGCACCAGGTCCAGACAAGGTATGTTCAAACTGACACGCGTGTTTCCCGTTGTAAAGAACTCCTACAACATCAGACTTTAATGGACGTTTCTGTATCTTGTTTTAAGGGGGGAGAGGAGAGCGAGACACGTGGAAGGCCGTAAGCAGAAGAAGGAGAGTATGCTCGGGGCAAGAAGAGGCCTTGTCATGATGTAAAAGTATCCGGCTGGTTTTGTACATCCGTTTTTTTACAGTGTAAATATGTTTTGTTTGCAGCCGTCGCTTTTGGTCTTCTGTTGGGGAAGCCGTCTTTTTCTGTTTCTGTCTAAACTCCCGTAGGGTGTTTTAGATTTTACCCTTGGTGTAGTGTTTACAGCGTACAACTCTGACTGATGCTTTTTATGTGTTTTTGTAGATAATCAATATCCTTTTTTGCTGCATTTAAAACTGTTATTGTGTTTTTAGAATTTGTGTGCTTTGTTTTTTTTTTTGAAAAAACCATAAAAAGGAAATCCTGTTCCACAAAGAAATGTTAAGTCATGTGAGTTAATGGTTGTTTTTAGACCTGGTTTGTTGACATCTGTCAGAAAAAACTAGACAAGAATCACAACAATGACTTTTTTTTTAAAGCAGCATGTCTCAGTTCGTGTCCTGTAATTAAATGATTCTAAATGTTTAATCTACACATCCTGCACGTTTTTATCCCAGTCCATATGCTTGAATCCAGGAATGATGGATCGGATGTAATTGGTAGACTTGTTTATTGGTAGTTTACGTATAACCTGGTCATTATTGAACCGCAGTTCATCTGCAATCGCTCTTATTAAACGTCAGGGTTTTTCTTGTACAACTCGTAGGCAAACTCCTCGGTGTGAGCGTAATCTTTAGAGACGGCAATAAAATCGATCTCCAGTTGGAATGGACCGTCTGCTTTATCCCCCAGGGTGAATCCAATACTGTTAACCTGTAAATACAACACAACATATTACAAGTACAAACTAATTGGCACACGCAGTGAGAAATGTATTTGAATGAGCGAATCAAAAGGTAATACACATAGTTAGGTAATGGTTACGATCACTACCTTGTCCAGCCAGAGAGGATGCTGGTCATCTTGTACCCTCCCGCGATTTGTGAGGAAAAACTTGGAGAAAGGAATCTGTAGAGAAGATAACGTGTTGGAATGACTGCTTCCATTACATATTTGGATCGGGTCCAGCTTCCATCCAGGACATGGTGAAAGCCGACATCCCGACCCGCGCTCTCCGCTCTGCATCTGCTGAACTACTCGTCCCTCCCTCACTGAGAGCAAAACACTCAACTAGATCTCGACTCTTCGCTGTCCTTGCGCCGAAATGGTGGAACGAGCTCTATGAAGACATCAGGACCGCAGAGAGCCTTCACATCTTCCGCCGCAAACTAAAGACACACCTCTTCAGACTCTACCTCGACTAAAGACTAACAAATGGTAGCACTTAAATTGTACTTATAACGCCACTCATCTATAGCAAATTGGCTTATTTGAGGAAAATGCACTTTCTTCTTTCTTGTTCTGAGTTTGTACCTATGGCTGAATGCACTTATTGTAAGTCGCTTTGGACAAAAGCGTCAGCTAAATGACATGTAATGTAATGTAATATTTCACACAAAGAGAAAAAAACTATTCCTAAAAGCTTAATTGCAGCCAATGCGGCAACAACATCTCCAGATTCGGGGCGGTATCTTTTGGTCCACAGACAAAAAAAAGGCACTTTTTGGTCTGAACCCTCACAAAGGGTTCTGATTTGTTTTGGCTCACCTGGACGTCTTGCCAGTAGGGTCCTCCCCTGGTATACAGGAAATAATTGTATATGTCATCCTTCTGGTGGGAGAAATATGTTTCTGCGCCAATGTTGATCATCCACGGACGTCCATCACCGCGTACTCGCAAATGCAGGGTGTTGAAACTGGACCAATCGTAGTGCTTTTTTCTATCGAATGAAGCCTGGGGGAGACCAAACGTTTGGGGGTTAAGTGCAGGTCAGTTAGCCGTATCCGCTAACTACCAGTAACAACGTAAGAACAGTTGAGTTTTCAGCGCTTGGGTGCGGGCAGGTTTCCATTGTGATACAAAAGCCAAAAAAATAATAATGAAAGGGGAGGAGCTAGTCCGTATTGGGACATAATAATGATGGCAGTTGGTGCACAGATTAGTGGCCGCCTGCCAAAACGCCCGGAGATCGAGGTGCATGGCTGTTCCTCAATTATCAATGGATGTCTAAAACCAAACATTGTCATTTGTAATATTTAAAAAAAATCCTGTATGTTTTATTTTCAGACTTCTCAATGGCTAAGAATGACATTCAGATTGGGAAATAATACTGAGCCTAAGATTTGTGTATTTATTGGGCTAAAGTAAGCGTATTTATTTCCAGTTAAAAATACCAAAACCATGACCACATTGTCCAGAATTCAATTACAGTAACTCCACAACCTCATTAGAAGTAAATGTAGGCTTTCTAAATCTTCTGAGAGAAACTCCACCGAGGCACTAACCTGTGGTCGCTTGGAGCGCATGGTGCAGTATCCGCTGTAGCGCGTTTCTCCATCCTTGGGAGGAGTAGAGCTCAGAGTCCCGTACAGAAAACAGGTATTATTGTTTTTCCCGAGCTTCAGGTAAGCTTCACTTTGGCCTCCAATCTCGTGATCTGAGGACACTGTCCACTGGTCCAGGCTCTCCGGGCCCCTGAACTCCCACATCACTCGGTTCTGCTCCAACATGTGCTCAAGGACGGGTTTGCCCTCTGGACCAACCCAGCGCTCGGAAAACTCCTTCTTCAGCAGCGTGAAGTGCTTCTTTATCCCCTGCACGCCTTTTGAGAAGCTAAAGTTAATCGGCTGCCACGGGAACCTGTCCTCTTTGGGTTTGCCGGGTCGTCTGTACTCGCCCTGACTCACAGCTCTTCTGGGCGCAGTGAGCAGAGTGACGGAGGGAGGCAACATCTGGTGGTGCTGGTGGATGGAGCTCAGCAGCCTCACAGAGGGGAGACGTGTCATCTTCGGCAGCGACATTTCAGTCCCGACTGTTCACTGTTGAGATAACGTTACGTCACAGTTGTGGTTATGGATTAAAAAAATGTTTATCTTGAAAATCAACAAAATAATAAAATACTAATGAAAATAATAATAATTTAAAAAAAAATACTATTCAACTGACTTGAAAGGATGCAATCAACGTGTCAATGCTTTACATTATTTGGTTTAGGGAATCGCATTTAGTGTGCGAGGCAAATCATAACTATAGTTTGCTGGTGTTTCTGTTGCAGGTGTATCAAGAATAATCGTAATTTAGGAACTGTTTCAACACTAATGTCCTCTTGGCGTATGTGTTGTATTAGTAGCCTAGATTTTCATGTGTCATGTCACATAGCTTTAAAGTGCAAACTGGTAATTATTTAAAAAAAAAAACATTTTTACTGAAAAGATTGATGACACTTAAAATCCTTTGCAGTTGTATTTAATCAATTGTTGAATTCATACAACGTTACAGTATGAAGAAATAAAAAGCATTTGCTGCTCTGAGCTTCACTCGTGGCGGAGTGAAGGAGTTTGAGTTTAAATGCTATTATGTTCGCTTTATTTTACTATAGTAACTAATTAACTTACACACACACACACACACACACACACACACACACACACTATATATATATATATATATATATATATATATATATATATATATATATATATATATATTATATAGTATGTTGACACCTCCAGTTAGTTCAAGAATGAGTCAGATAGTCGTTAACGTTAGTAAAAACCACATTTAGAGAGGAATCAAAACATAACGTTGTAATGAATTGCGTAAACGTAAACTCTAAAGACGAACACAGTAAATCATCTGTTTCTACTTACTGTACTCGTGCATCAAAAGGTGACGGATGGATATTTCGCCGACTTCTTTTCCTGGATTAGTCTCTTTAAAAACTCATGGATTGACACCATTTATCAACTGGTCATGTGTTGGTTTCATTTCGAAATACAATACATGTAACTCGATTAATCAAACTACGAGTTTAGCTTCGATAGTAAACGAGTGATTTATTGTAACGTTAGACCTTGAGCTTAGCAGCAGTGCACCCAAGAATCGTGTCCGGACTGACACACTTCCTATCAGTACTTAGTTCCAATGTTAGCTAACCGTCAATGTGCCCGTATCATCACAAACGGTATCCTTCATATACACTTCATCAGTAAAGTAACATAATAAGTGCTAGCTAAAAAAATGACCCCCCCAGCAGAGCCTTAAACCCCAACCGCAACTATGGCACAAGTGCGAGCGCGCATGCGCAGTACTGCCTTTGTGTTGCTTACTGCAGCGCCGACTAGCTGGATAGTAGCACAAACGGCTAGCCTCAAACATTTAGACGACACAGAGGTAGCTAGCAGGTTAGCCGTGCAGCTAATCATGGTGAACGTAAAGAAGCGGAAAGGTAGAGTCGTGATTGACTCTGACTCCGAGGACAGTGCTAGTGACGATAATTTAGATCAGGTAGGTGCGCGTTTTTTTCTTCAGATTTAGCCACGACGATTCACGCAATTAGCGCTAGCTTAAGTTGCCCGCAGTTGGAGGCGAAGCTATTGCGTGCTAACGGACTGCGCTGGGGTTTGCCTCGCTTGAACAAGCGGAGAGTGGGCCCATGTTATTTACAGTCCTCGCTTCTTCTCTCAGTTAACACCCCTTTCCAATGTCGAATAAATGTTGCCTTCCCCGCCCTAGTGTTTCTCCAGTGTGTGCAGGACGGAGGGTACTGTGCGGTTGTCCAAGCATCAGTGTCTTTACATCGGCATGCTAAGTTATGCTAACGTTAAGGTTACACTCCAACAGAGTCCCTCAACGCAAGGAACCACCAGCCACCGAAATGCCGCGGAATGGGCCTCCCTCTGGTTTCGAGTAGTAATCTGCTTGACAACGGCCGTGCACTATTGAAGGGGGTGGGGGTCTTGTTAGTTAACGTCCAGGGTGAGCGAAATGTTTGCACACAGCGGAGAGGAGTAGCTCTTGTATTTAAGACCTTATCTTGCCCAATGACGTCATGGGCGCGAAGCCGTCGGTCTATTTCGGTGTTGTTGTCAAACAAGCGCTGGTGAGCAGAGAGGCAGGACATGTCAGCGCGAGGAGCTGTACACAACTGCTCCTTTTAATAACCGCGATCACCGCTAAAACCCCCGTGTACGGTTCAGCCCACAGACTGCCCAGACACAGGTGGTGATGCACAGAAGAGTTGGGAGAGGCTTTAGTAAGATGTGTTTCCTTGGTGGCCCAAATCATCAGCAGGAATTTATTCTTGCGTATGTATATGTGTCGTGTTCAGCAGTTGCGTTTTGAGATTACATGGATTAAGACCGCTAATGCAGAATGTTTGCAGTATTCAATACATCGTCTCTCCAAGGAAGGACTTAGACTTTTAGTTCTGCATTTCAAGATTTTGCCTCTGCGAAGAACAGATCTGATTGCTTTCAAGCCTGCAAACCTCGATGTCACTTTGAGATTTTATGCAATGCATCCTGAGGCCAGGGATTTCTGTTGGTGCCACTGTTGGTGGCTGGTGACAGAAACACTGTATTGATGATAACACAAAGTCATATGAATATGTCACCAATGCAGTCTGGATCAGTGTAGCTCTACATGTAGCGTTCCCAGAATCGTACAGCTATTCGGTGTTATTACATACATTTTCAGGGTTTAGTTATTGAGCTTCTCATTCTGGCTCCAGATTTGTATGAAGGTCCTGTTGGGATAACTAGCTGCTAAAATTCTGCCATTAGAATGTGTTTTAATGACAACTCTTGATTGGATTTGCCTTCTTTGCTCACACATTGTGTTTTTTTACCTAAAGGGTTGGAGAATCCACTTTATTTGGGAGGTTTAGTCCTAAATAAAACCATGGGCATCTAACATGTAATGGTTTTGGATCCCAATGCATCCTTCGTGCAGTTTGGTTTAGTTTATTTTCACCTGTAGATGATAAGATGTTGTTCACTCAGGATTGGATCCTGACAAACATATTTTATTACCAAGTAAGAGCAGGGCTTTCCCTGTTGGAGACAGTTTGTTAGATGTTCCACGTGCGATTCTGATTTTGTTGGGTGCTCTTTCTGATCCACATCGCTGCATTCTGATCACCAGGAGCTCCTGTCTTTGGCAAAGAGGAAGAGGGTTGATTCTGGGGATCAGGAAGAGCCGGTCAGCAAACCTGCAGCTTCTTCAGACTCTGAGACATCCGACAGTGATGATGAGGTATGTAGTCCCTTTTCCGTTTGAAACAAAACAACTCTGTGGATAGTTACGGCTATTTGATGAATCTAACTGGATTCTTACCCCCTTTTGTCTAGTGGACTGTTGGTGGCACCAAAGGCAAAAAGAAGGTTAAGCCAGCGAAAGGGTCCGAGAAGAAGAATGCTACAAAGAAGAAGGTTAATAAAGCAACGGCGTCTGGCAGCTCAGATGGAGGCAGCTCAGCTGAGAGCTCTGCACCAGAGGAGGGTACGTCTTCCGCTTTAAGGCGAGGGGGGTACATGCTCTGCTCCAAAAGCAGATTTAAAAAAATGTATCTGATACAACACATGTTTAAGTTACTATGAATAATAGGAGTCAAGCATCTCACCGTGGCGACAGTTGTGCGGATGTGAGCCAATAGCTCCGCACATTGACGCACACGCCGTCAGGTTAACAGCATCTTGCGTGAAGAGCAGAGCGGTGAGACACGCTCTGAGCTTTAGATTGCACACTTCACAGTGGCGCCATGTCCACGGATATCAAGCGGCCCAGATTAGGTGACTCACTCGCTCATCCCTTTTATCTGAGCTGGCATGCCACGCAACATCTAAGTGGTTATTAAGTCTTGACGAATTATTTCTGAATATCTGGCCAATGTCCAGAGTAACTATCCAAGATGTTTGAAATTCTTGAATCAATGCTTCTCATCATTTTGAAGTAAACTGTCATTTGGTCAAATTTAGTAGTTTGATTTCGGCCACTTAGGATCCACTTTTTAAGATGAATGTCTTACTGCTTAGTATTTTTTAGGAGGGATATAGTATCGGTGTGGGCAGAGCACATTGGGTCAGAATACAGCAGTGGAATTTGGTCTGCTCTCCGTACAGGAACTGAAGCTGAATGATCTGTAATCGTGCCAAATGAATTGCTCTTTATCAGGCGAGGTGTCCGACTCCGAAAGCAACAGCTCGTCCTCCAGCTCCGACTCTGACTCTTCCGAGGACGAGGTGTTCAGGGACGGTTACGACGACGACTTGATGGGCGATGCGGAGGACCGAGCTCGCCTGGAGCAGATGACGGAGAAAGAGAGAGAGCAGGAGCTGTTCAACAGAATTGAGAAGAGAGAGGTGCTAAAGAGACGGTGAGTGCGAAAGTAAAGTTAAAAAAAAAATTCTCTCATAAGCCCAGTTTGGGACTTTGACCGTTCTTGCATTATTTAAGACGATGTATTTTTTTTCTCAGTTTTGAAATCAAGAAAAAGCTGAAGACGGCAAAGAAGAAGGAGAAGGAGGAGAAGAAGAAGAAGCAGGAGGAAGAGCAAGAAAAGAGGAAGCTATCTCAGGTTCAAGACACACAAGTGGTGAGTAGATTCAGAAACATTTTAAC
Source organism: Gasterosteus aculeatus (assembly GCF_964276395.1). Lineage (NCBI taxonomy): Eukaryota > Metazoa > Chordata > Actinopteri > Perciformes > Gasterosteidae > Gasterosteus > Gasterosteus aculeatus. Next base: position 13,519,422 of record NC_135703.1, read on the forward strand.
AATATTAGTCAAATGTTGTTTGACAAAAAATTGTCTTACTGTGTCACTTCTAAGAATCCTTTGGCAGGCGCTCATGCAGCAGTAGCCTTCCACCTTTTCTTGTCCTTGAGTGTGTTTGCTATCCACTCGTCTCCAGGTCATGTCTCACAACAAGGAAAGACGATCTAAACGCGATGAAAAACTCGATAAGAAGTCCCAGGCCATGGAGGAGCTCAAAGCTGAGCGCGAGAAGAAGAAGAACAAAACAGGTGGGTGTGATTTCTGACTTGGTCGGGACGTTTTTGACACTCCAGTCGGTTGCTGAACGATGACATTTCCTCTCTTTGGTGAGCAGCGGAACTCTTGGCCAAACGTCAGCCCCTGAAGACCAGCGAGGTTTACTCCGACGACGAGGAGGAAGAGGAGGAAGACGATGACAAATCATCGGTTAAGAGCGACCGGAGTTCCCGTTCATCGTCTTACGATGACGACGAGTAAGCTGTTCTCCCGCTCCGGTTGATTAAAGCAGCAGAAGACGAGGACTTCCCTCCAGATTTTTAAGTAACGTCTTGACTGTTTCCACCAACAGTAAAGAAGAAACTCCCCCGAAGTCGCAGCCTGTCTCGCTACCGGATGAGCTCAACAGGGTACGCTTGTCCAGGCACAAGCTGGAGCGCTGGTGCCACATGCCCTTCTTTGCCAAGACGGTGACCGGCTGCTTTGTGCGGATAGGGATCGGCAACAGCAGCAGCAAACCGGTTTATAGGGTAAGCCGAGGTTCTAGGAAGCATTTCTAGTTCAATATCACATAGTGTGATCTTGTATAATAGTCTGATTAGGGAAGTTTGACTTTAGTTGAGTTTCCCTTGTTGTCGAAAGGTGGCGGAAATTGTAGACGTGGTGGAGACGGCAAAGGTTTACCAGCTCGGAACGACGCGAACAAACAAGGGATTACAGCTAAGGTGGGTACACTTCGTAGACATTAAAGTAGGTAATCGAGAATCTTTTCCCATCATCCCTGCTTCCCAAAAACGCACCTTTCTGTTTGTCCGTCTTCCTCAGGCATGGCGGTGACACGCGGGTGTTCAGGCTTGAGTTTGTATCAAATCAGGAGTTTATGGAAAACGAGTTCATGAAGTGGAAAGAGGCGGTAAGTGTTTTTATATAACAAAAGCCATTGCATCAGTTTAAGGAGGATCTTGCATGTATTGAAGAGGCCAGCCGGTGAAGAAAGATTTTTTTTTTTCTGTGTTGTTTTCCAGATGATTGTTGCTGGAATGCAAGTACCGACTCTTGACGAAATCACCAAAAAGGAGCAATCCATCAAAGAAGCGGTTAACTATAAGTTCAATGACAAAGACATAGAGGATGTGAGTCTTTTTCTCCAGAGGTTAATTTACTTTCTCTGGTGTCGTGTATTATGCAATGGAACCAAAATATGTATCGTCTTTGCTCGCTGCAGATTGTAAAAGAGAAGGACCGGTTCCGAAAAGCGCCACCGAATTATGCCATGAAGAAAACTCAGTTACTCAAAGATAAGGTAAAGAAAGGTTGCCATAATCAGCTACACGGTGACAGTGATGGTCTTGTGGCCGAGCCTCTTTCTTACTCCTTTGGACCGTGTTTTTGATTGAAGGCCATGGCAGAGGAGACTGGGGATTCTGACAAAGTGAAAGGGATCCAGGTGGAGCTGAATGAGCTGGAGGAAAGAGCCGAGGCCCTTGACAGACAAAGGACCAAGAGCATCTCTGCCATCAGGTACGCAGGCTACTATTAAATAAATTATGTTATGTTTTTAACAACATAAATACTGTTGTTATTGTATATACTCATATACACAGTTCTCAACAGTCTGACTCTTCATCAGATGCTTCTATTTTCTGTTCTATTTTTCATCCAGCTACATCAATCAGAGGAACAGAAGCTGGAACATTGTTGAATCTGAGAAAGCTCTTGTGGTAAGCGTCATCAATCACACATATTAATGTTTTTCTTTAACTGTTGTGATTTTTAATATGGCTGGAATGTGTCGGAATTGATCAAAGGCAAAAAATGATCAGTTTTGGTGTAAGTGCTTGAAAATGTATTTATTTAAAGCGTCCGCATTGCATCCCATAGTCTCTGTTTGCTCTGGAGGATGTGTGACACAAGCACAGCCACGATGTTACTGATGGGTGGGAAGGGAAGAGTCCTTTCTTACAGATTGATTGATTGTGTTGTCTGAAAATAGTTTTATGGTATTTACTACCCAACAAGATGGAATTCCCTCACGCTGCTGTTGATCTAAGCATAGAATCCCCAAATGTCCCAATAACATTGTGTCCATTTTACAGCATTTTCAGATCAGCCAGTGGTCCAAGTTTATACTGCTGTTAAAATACCCAATTGTTATTTACTTATTTTCCTCACAGGCAGAAGGACAAAATGCCAAAAACCAACAGATGGACCCTTTCACACGGAGACAGTGCAAACCCACCATGGTGTCTAATGTAAGTTCCCTACGACTTTTTCATGTAACATTTCCTCCAAGTGGAATAAAATAAACACTGCGGATTCTCATTTAGTTGATCTCTCCACATGCTTGTTTTGGTTCTGCAGGCCAGAGACCCTTCAGTCCACGCAGCTATTCTCGCTCACCTGAACCAAAAGTACGGCTCTGGGTCGGACGCTGCACCGGACGCTGCCGGCTCCGACAGCAACAAGCTGGTGAGCAAGCTTTCACTGAAGAGATGCTCAGATCCACATGTCGTTCTGTTCCAATGCAAAGAGACACGCGCTTGCTGCATCGTTTCTGTGCTGAAATGAATGCCAAAGTATCTAAATATCTACACTTTCCTCTGTTGTGTTACAGGGTCAATTAAACTCAAAGGACAAGGATGGCCCCAAGCCGAACACTGACCTCTCAGAGGACTTGTTTAAAGTTCATGATTTTGATGTTAAGATTGACCTACAGGTTCCTAATGCAGGTGAGATTCTCTTTTACCTACTTCTTCTCTTTTTTTGACTTGCATTACATTGGCTGGCCCTATACTTCACTTGTTCGGTTGTGGTACGTTAACCACTGCACTTCAGAAAACAGTATCGTTCTTGTGCCCCGCAGAGGCAAAGTCTTTGTCTGTGAGCTCCAACGCGCTGCCGGTGAAGGACGGCGCTCCCCGCAGGTCCCTCAACCTGGAAGACTACAAGAAGAGGAGGGGACTGATCTGACGCGGTTCTCCATCATTCAGTAACCACATTGATGTGTAACTTACTGTGCAAGAGAGAGCGAGTGAGAGAGGGTATGTTTGTGTAAATGTGTGTGGTTGAGTATATGTGTGTGTGGGTGTGCGAGTGACTCCCAGAGGACGTATGTTTGAATGTTGATACAGACTGTTTATCTGAACACAGAGGATATACTGATTGAGCAAAGGTTTTTCTCGATGGATCTCTCTCGGAGAAACTTGTCCAGATATTCGTTGTTTTGTTATTTTTGCATCACCACACACAAGCTTGTATATTGAGTTGTGTTTTTTTGTATGTATTTAACTTCTATCTGTTTTTGGATCTTCTGGCGCCCACTCCATTTTTTTTGGTCTTTTTTTTTTTTTTTTTTTTTTTTTGAACGGACAAAGCGCTTGTGGATTATTGCCTTGAACAAGGACACTATGTTAAAAGACTTCTTATCTTAAAGGACTGCATATCTAATGGAACTGATCAGCTAGTCCTCAACAATTAATTACTGTCCAAAATCTTTTCCCCACTGTATGTGTGATCATCTGTCCTGCCCTTCCATCCTGATTTTTAGCAGCCTTTTTTTTGTTTTATTTGTTTTTTGCAGCGTATAGATGATCGCTCGTCCGTGTCTCTGGCCCCCCGTGACAAATGTGAAAGATTCTGGACGTTTATCACTTTTTATGTCTTTTGAAATGACTCAATTTCAGAGGAACCCTTTTCTACTTCTGGTTATAAAAGTGTTGCTTCATTTCTGTTATCTCTTCGTTGGTGGTTCATGGGATAACCCCCCAGCCCTTAACTCCCAGAGCAGATTCTATGTGTTCAATTGTGTCCATAGTCAGTTCCTGTATTGATGTGGCATGCCGTGTAAATATGCATTTTGGAGAGAGAGCGGAAAAAATAAAGAGGCACTGTTTCATAACGTATGTCTTCGTGTCTATTTTGCAAACTATGGGTGAGAGCAGACGACGCCTGCCACCAGCTGAGGTTGTTTTTTATCTTTTGTACCGTGCATGCATGGAATGTCATTTAACCCACCGAAAAAATAACCTATTTTATTCACTGCTGTTGGTTTAATCAAGTACATTTGGTCTGTGTCTTTATTTGTTTTGGTTTACCAAAGTTAAATTTGACTGTTCCTAAATAGATTTAATCTAGCCCTTTTATTTCACTACAAGCATTGGTCCACAAAAGCATCCGATATTGGAAATGTGGAGACGTGTATACAGCATTAACTTTTTCAAAGCGGCTACTTTATTCCCATTCAATTAATGTTATATTTGTTACTTCGGCAATAGAAGCAGATGCTTTTAATTTTGAATTTCAGCTTGCTGTGAGACCTAAGATATCCAAACACAAAATCAACTTTGTGTACTTCCGTCAGTGTTAATATAAGTGAAGCAAACAGGCAGAAGGTGTGAAACGTGTCCTGCGAAACGCCCTCGGTTAGTTTTTGATCAGGCGTCTCCGAAGTCGCTCTGTTGTGGGGTCCTTTCTTCTTCGCTTCCTGCTCCACGTATTGAGAAGATCACCAACATCCTCTTTGACAGATAATGACATTTGACCGTGTCCATCCAAACGACATCCTCCCTTCATGTCCGCCAGCTGAACCCCGTCGGTAGCCTGGTGACCGGAGACATTTGGACGTCGTGTCTGTTGGTACGTCAGAGGCTGTCCTCTTTGCTAGCCAGCTAGCCTGTTAGCTTTAGCAGTGATGGAGTGTATTCTGTTTACTTTCTCAACGTGGTCCGAGCTGCAGAAACTGACCGTAATAACTCCTTTACAGCCTCGTATCTGCACCAGACGCTCTGCGGTCGTTTTTCGTGATAACTATCAGCCAGCTTTGAGTCTGTTAGCGCATTGAGTTAGCATGCTCATGCTAGCCGCGCACAAGCAGTGCGTTCGCTGGTGAGTTTGAGTCAAGAGTCTCTCAGGAGAAAGATGAGTTCCTAATATTGTGGCCACAATCATTATCAGTTTTAGTCATCGTCATGTTTGTGTGGAGGAGACTGCAACTCCCAGACTCAGACTAAAAATTACACAATAAATGCATTTCAAACGAGTCGTGCGGATGTTCCCTGATTTTGCATATAAATGACTTCGAAGACATTGACAAAAAATGAATTTTGATATTTTAATTTAGTTATGGTGGGTATTTTCAAAACTATAAAAAAGGTCATTGAAAATTGTCATTGAATGTTGAACTGGGCACATTTTTTTTAACCAGACTGTCCGGATTCATCCTGCTGGTCCTGGAGTTTAATTGTTAACCGGCCACCGCCTTTAGTTAGTTACTGTTGACAGAAGAAGAAAAAAACCTTCTTTGTAGTGCCCTCGTATCACACTTGTAATGAAACAGTTTTTAGCCGTTTCAGAGGGCAAATGTGTTAATATATATGCATTATGCTGACACAAAAACCATAGCATTGTTGTACCTGTTATCTGCACAAAAAGCCCATTTCCTCCTCAAACTGTGCTGTTAAAGTTTCTGTCATTAGGATACAAAATGTCCTGGTTTGCTGACTTGGCCGGGAAAGCTGAAGACTTCCTGAATAAAGTGGACCAGGGAGCTGCCACTGCCCTGACCACTAACCAGGAGAGAACATCTTCCTTTTCGTCATCCTTTGGAGAGGAATCTATTACCAAACCCGAATACAACACTGCACAATACAAGAGCCATGCTACTGTGACGCATCATGCTTATGCATCTTCTGATGATGCACCGAGTTATGTTGCTGCAGCGGCTGCCAACATCAAGAGATCCGGTGCTACGCTGCTGTCTGGTACTGCCAACGCGGCAAGTATTCCCTCCGGTTCTCTCAGCAACCCCCCCAACTCTGCCAAGACCTCGTCTGGCTTTGTGAGGCCCAAAAAACCATCTGAGCAGGATGTGGACGACGACATGCTCTTTGACTTTCTGAACAGCTCGGACCCCCCGCAGAGCGACAGGAGGGATTCAAGAAGAGAACTTGTGAAAGTGGCGGTTCCGGTAACCGAGGTCGAAAACCCAACGCCTCCTCTTTCCACCACTCCTCATACCGTCCCCTCGGCCCCGTCAACGCCCCCCTCAACCCGGGGAGTATCCAGGGCCTCCAGCATGAGCTCACTGTCTGCCCACAGCATGAAAACATCAGAGGAGAGCTCCACTAAAGAACAGAGCCACGGTACGTGTATAATGCGCTAGATGTAACAATGTATAAGCCATCTGGATGTTAGGAAGGGCTTATTAGTACTATTTGTTATTGTCCACCTGTAGATGAACAGATGGTCAACACAATGTTTTTCTCATCGCTCCTACTTGGCCACTACAGACACACCCGAGAGTTCTGACTCAGGCTTGGCTGTCCTGCTAGATTCCAGCAGGCAGGATCCCCCTTCTCCTCTTCATCCTCCTCCTCCAACGGAGGAGCCACAGAGCCATATCCTGTCCAGTTTGCGTTTGGAGAACCAGATGCTGCGTTGTGAGGTGGCCTCCCTCAACCAGGAGATGGCTTCAGTCATCCAGAGGGCGAAAGACTTACAAGACGGTAAGCGATGAGATGAACAGGAACGGAGATGGCCTACGTTTCTGCCCCCGTCCCTCTGACTGATTAAGTGGTTTTTCTACTCATGTAGAATTGAACCAGGCTCGTCTACGGGCAGACAGATGGAACTCGGAGCAGTCTCAGACCGACCGGATGGTGCGGGAACTTCGGTCAAAGGTTGATGACTTAACCGAAGCCCTCTCCGCCAAAGACGGTCAGCTTGCAGTCCTGAAAATCAGGCTCGATGAAGCCGATCAGATGCTGATGTCCCGCTGTGCTGCGTTAGAAGAGGCACAGATGGAACGGTCAAGGTGCGCTTTTATAACAACCTTTTCAAAGTAGACATCAGATTCAGCTCTTTTTGAGATATTTTTAGGATTATTCTTATCATTTCTTTTTTAGAATTATGCAAGACCAAACCGAGGGGAGCAGCGTGCAGTCCCAAGCTTTTGACACAATACAAGAGCGGCTGAGAGAGGCTGATCTGGCACTCCGGAGGGAGCAGGACAGCTACCGGCAGATGCAGGTGCACAGGATGCTTTTCATCTTCGTTCACGTACCAAGGTTAAGTCTACACTCGATATGTGGAAATTAGTCTATGTAGGGGCCATTATGGGTTGTTGTTGGCAAAGTATATTTTGTTTGTTAGACTGTATTTATATTGACACTTTGGACACTAGGTGGCGGTGATTAGGTGCACATGGGTGTACATAAGGGACGTAGGTGACAGGAAGCGAGGGCAATTCTCACCAGACCATTTTCTAATTGTGTTTCCTGGCTATAGAGTGAGTTTGCTGGCCGCCTGTCCAAAGTGGAGGCTGAGCGGCAGATCCTCGCCGAGACGGTGACTGCAGCAGAGCGGCGAGCGGCAGAGGAGAAGCTCCGGGTCGACGACATCCAGCTGCAATTGAAAAGTGCCAAAGCTGCAGCGGAGACGGCCAAACAGGAGTTACAAGACTACAAGCACAAAGCTTCACGCATCCTACAAGTAGGACTTGGCTATATTTAGCATTCAACATTCATTGATTTTGTTTTTTACAGATAGGTTAAGAATTTTTATAGGATTGCTTTTTCCTGTGTTATTTTTTTCACGTGTACTGTGGTCCTCTAGTCCAAAGAGAAGCTGATCAGCAGTCTGAAGGAGGGATCTGGTCTGGACACCGTAGACGGCAGCGGGGCTTTTGCTCTGGAGCTGGAGGACCTGCGTCACGAGAAGGAACTGCATAGGGAGGACGTCCAAAAACTACAGGGACAAGTGCACACACTGCGGATAGAAATACAGGTCAGATGCTTCAAATGGCAGAAAATATAGGCAAAACCACATTTCTATTTAATGGGGTACTGTATTGGCCGGTAGGTCTGTTAATGTATTTGACCCTTTGATTCGAGGAGAGTTTTTCTTTGTAACTTAAATTTGAGGTTATGCTTTGGAAATTATTGCAACATTTAAAATCTGCAGTTGAACCACTGTTGTTGCAGCTGTACACGTGAGACATGTTTTTTTCTGGTAGGATTTGGAGAATCAGGCCTTGACAGAGGCAGAGACATGGCGGGAGCAGCAGTTGCAGTTAGAGGAGCACTACGCCTTACAAAACAGGGCTAAACAGGAGGTGGAGGTGGAGGTCGAGCGCTACAAACAGGTACGGGGGGTGATTCTTTTAAAAGGCAGCCATAGAAAATGTACGATGAATTGTTCCTCAAACTTCAATTTCAACGTATCTAATCAAAATCCTAACTCACGTAGTGTGTTTCTGTGTTGTTGTTTATCAAAATCACAGGAACTTCAGTACCTTGAGGAAGAGAACCATCGAACTAAAACCACTCTGCAGAGCAGAATCAAGGACCGAGAAGATGAAATCCAAAAACTCAGGAACCAGGTCAACCAGTTAATAATCATACAATGCATGTAAATGCAGAGCCCTCCTCCGGGGTCAGGGCTTGGACAACGTCTGCCTTATGGCAGGCAGGAGCATGGTCAATTTGACAAAAAGGTATTGATGATGTTCCTCCAGTTGACCAACAAGACTCTCAGCAGCAGCAGCCAGACCGAGCTGGAGAATCGTCTCCACCAGCTGACGGAGACGCTGATCCAGAAGCAGACGATGCTGGAGGCTCTGGGAACAGAAAAAAGCTCCCTGCTCTTTCAGCTGGAGCGTCTGGAACAGCAGCTGAAGAGCACTCAAGGAGGACCGAGTGGAGGGCCCTCCATCAACATGAGCGGTCTTGAGGGACCAGGTATGAGGTTTGGTGGTCAGAGAGTTTCTTCTGTTAAAGTGAGCCACTTGTAACCAGTTATAAAATAGCATAATATGGCTGACATAAATAAACAAGATCATCAGTGAAAAGATTACTTGTTTCTATATAGTTATTCTTACTGTTTGTCATCGGCCCACTGGTTTAGATTCTACGTAAAATTAGATGAAATCATGCAGGTTCACCAAAAAACTCCATCAGCTCAGACTCCTGCTCCACCTCCTTCACCATGATGCACTGTTGTGCATGTGGGCAGCAACAACACGTATCTAAGCTCCTGCTGTCTACTGTAATACACTCTAAATCCCCACCTCCAGCACCTGAAATATCTCAGCAATATCTACTCTTTATTTTCAATGCTAAATGGATATTAGAATATTTAGTACCTATATGAAATAGGACATCAAGCAAGATGATCATGAAGAACAAATGTGATTTAAAACTAAATAAATTGTCTTTTATTTCTGCTTTTTATTTAATATATCTGTGCTCCCCTTTAATTGCATGGTCTCTTTATAGATGAATATACCAGCATGTATATTTAAAAGTGGATATTGGCTTTTCGTTTTGTTGAATGTTGTCAAATGTTGGGTCACACTGTTTTATTGGGATTAGAAGCTCATCGGGTTTAGTTTTTCCATTGCTGACTGTTTTGCTCATGAGGTCTTTCTTTCTGTGTGTGTGTTTGTTCTCAGTTGCACGACAAAGAACCACACCCGTCCTGTTCAGCGATCAGGACAGTCCAGGAGTTTATGGCAAAGTTCGCAAGGCAGCTAGCACCATTGACCGTTTCAGGTAACATTTCACAGTTTGTTTGTCCTCACCGTTACTGACTGTTTCCTGTGTACAATATGATCCTATTACTTAGGACCTAAGTAATGGACGGAACATGCTGTCATTTCAGCATCCGACTGGGCATCTTCTTGAGGCGTTACCCTGTGGCCAGAGTTTTCGTTATCCTGTACATAGTGAGTATTCGGTCAATGCAGCGCTGTTTTTCCATCTCAGTGAACCATGGTTAATTTCAACTTCTTTTGACAGGCGCTGCTACACCTGTGGGTCATGATTGTTCTGCTGACTTACACACCAGAAATGCACCGTGGTCATCCTGATGGAAGATAGAAGGCTTGAATTTTAGTGTTTTAAATTATGTTCTACAGCCTTCAATGTAAGGAGGGTACAAGCTGCTGGAATATGGGCTAGGGTTCCTGTCTCCCTTTTTTGCACAGACATGCTATGAATTAAAGACATTTCCTCTGATTTATTCTTTATTTTTTATAAGGAAAGATCAATATCGGACAGCAGCATTGGGTTTTAACAAAAATTCCAGAGGGATATATTCTGTATAAACTATTGGTGGTCTGCTGATAAGATATTAAATCTAACATGATCTCACATTTGTTCTTCTTATCTGCTTTCCGACCGCTGCTTTCTTGTATTTAACACTATGTAAAAAGCTAAAAATAATCTTTTAATAAACAAGTTCGATAAATCAACACAGCCTGTCAATTTTCTCATAGGCTATGTTTGTTTTGTAGCTTACACTAGAGGGATCGCCAAAGCCCAAGTTGGTTTCCTGTTCATGAGGAGTGTGACTCATTGAATCCTTTTGTGGCTCTGAATTACGGAAAATAAAGGAGTACAGACCAATATTTCTGATGTACAATTTCATTGTAGATAGATAGTCTGTGCATCTTAAAATAACTTAAAACACACAAAGCTACCAAAGCTGACTTTTCTGGTTTCATGTAAGAAATATTTGTGAAGTATGTTAAAACCGAAGACGAGTGGACCGACTGAATAAGTATATAAGAGTTGAGCAGTGGAGCAATCATTCATTTGAGCACTAGTGGGGCCATTGTTTCTAATACTTCTCTACTTTTATTTAAAACCCCTGAAAAGGATTAAAACAAAATATTATAAAATTATAACCAAAATACAGTTATACAAAGACATACATAGGAGACAAAAGTAAGAAGTGAAGATAAAAAGATATTAAAATAATACTGTAAATATTACGTTTAGGTTTAATGTGGTTCATCATTTTTTTTACAACAAAACAGTGAAATTACACATTTGTTATTCAACTAATCTTCCATGAATAACATCGGAATTCGTAACATATGTGAGAATACTGTATTTTTTATCTGCTGAAAACGGCGCACGTCTTTTGGCTAGAGTTCTCCAGGTCCTTGAACGCATCTTTGATCTGTTGGTCCTCCAGTATCCCACAATGCAACGCTCGCTCTGTTCCGTGTCCACGTCAAACCTGACGTTTCTCGCCGCAGCCGAGCTGGTATGGCTGCAGTTGAGGTGGCACTTTCTGGAGGCTGTGTTGTTTAGACCGGCGAGAAGCGCTGAAAACACCTCACGTAGGCGACACGGGCCTCGGCGGCGGCGGCGGGGCCGTAATTTACGGTGTCAGCGGTCTTTGCTGTGACATAACGTCGCTTAGCTTAAGTTAGCTTAGCTCGGCAAATTTCACAAGTCAAGTGATCAGCTGTTATTAGCGTAGCCGGCTAATCTTTGCTACACGAGCGTCTGTCACCCCCGAGAAGCGACTTTGTTCAAGGAGAAGTGGATTTTGAAGTTAACCAGGTCTCCGCGGTGTAGAGTCCACAGTTCGGAGGAGTCTGGACTCTGGAGTCGAAGCTAAGCTAAAGCTACCCCCCCCACCCCCTAAACCCAGTCTTCTTCGGCCCTGCTTTGTTTTGGTTTGCTGCCCTCCTCGAGATGTCGTCCTGGTTGGGGGGGATCGGGTCCGGCCTCGGCCAGTCTCTGGGCCAGGTCGGCGGCAGCCTGTCCTCCTTCACCGGGCAGATCTCAAACTTCACCAAAGACATGCTGCTGGAAGGAGTGGAAGAAGTAGGGGGTGAGTTTGACTGCTGCTTTTATCTCTTTCCTATGTCGCCACATCGCCAATGACACACCTGCAGCACAGACAGTGTTGCTTAAACTAAACACCTATTAAAGGGCCTTTATGGTCCCTGGTGCTGAAATGCCAACCAGATGTTATTAAACAGCTCTATCAACATTGATACTTTTCTTAAATCCTTAAGAAAAGTATCTCTTAACTGGAAAACTACCACTGCCTCCTTCATGTGTCAAGTGAAAAACTTGGGCTTGTTAGTGTATAAATATCATATGGAGCACTGTAAAATACTCCACTGTCATCATCAAAAGCAAATGTCAGAGAATTTTGTAGAACTTTTTCGAAACAAATATACGTACGTATACACTGAGTTGGCATAATTACTCTTTTTTTTTTTTTTAATGTGGGAGCGATATTAGGTTTGACAAAAAAAAAAAAAAAAAAAAGAAGTTCTGTTATCTGTTATTAACTTGAGACTTAAATCGGACCGATATCCAATATTTAGCCTCTGCATTGGCGAATCCCAAATATAGTACAATAATTACAGTAAAATAAGTTACTGATGTTTCTCAATTCTGGACTAATTACATTGATGTCATTGCATTGCTAAAAATGAGCCATTAATACTTCCAGTATTAAAGGAATGTGACAGAAGCTAAATCAATTAAGGGAGCAAACTTACTTATTTGACTAATTACTGATTCCCTGAAAGAGATTAGAAAAATTATGACTTTCACTTGTGATGGAAGTGATGTTTGGTTCATATTAGTTGGTAGTTAGGAAAACATCCAAACCAGTCTAAATTGTGATTAACAATACTTCACTAATTTCCTTATTCTCCCATATTATTTTCTCCATTATTGTTTGAACGTACAGAGCGGCTTTGTTTGTCTTCTTAATGTACATAAAGGTGGATATATGTAAACAGAACACCCCATTTCTATTGCTGCTCTGTTGACACTGAATGAGAGTTGGGCTGCTTCTAAATGCAATAGCGCGCTGCAGGGATGACGTATAGCAACCCGGGAAGCCAGCAGAAATTTTCCAATGGGCTCCATTTTTGACCATTGCAAAAAAAGAACCTCAGTGGCACGTTGAAAATGACGTTGTTTGCCTCTTGAGCCACCGGTCAGCAACCGTAGCAATCATTAATCATTCAGAGCAGTATCTACTGATGTGTTTTATATTGAAGGACACCACAGGCGTTATTTCTTTTTCTACTTCTGTAGTCTCTAGCCATTCAAGGTTTTCGACCGCCTTGCAGAATTTGCTGTGTGTTGCCTTTTTAAATACTCTGCCTTTCCACGTCACTGCTGTGCTGCATTTTGGCAGAAGTCTTCAATATACCGTGAAAATGTGTCCATAGGACAGCCGCTAATTCGCAGACATTTTCCCCTCAAGCTAATTGAAGGAGGAGGATTTAAAATAGCATGTTGTTAAAGACCGGGATGAGTCCTGCCAATACCAAGTCTTTCCAGTCAGGGTGACGCTATATTATGGGGAGAATGACTGTGGAAAACCAATAGAAAGCCTCTCACAAGGGTCAGCAGTTCAGCTGCTTTTATAAGGATGCACAAACGCTCTTCCCTGTTGTCCTGATGCATGCAGTGCCGGTGGATTACGCATTCATTGTCAGTGGAGCCTGATGTTTAAGCAGATTAGCGGGCTCAGAATGAAATCACATTTTAGTGACGTTCCCTCTTTGAAATGTTGATGCTCACATTCTTGTTAACAACCGTTTTTTAGCTTATTCTGCCTCATGAGTATTTGAAGGCAACAAAATGCAATAATTATGGAGTTTCTATCAAAAGAGCAGAAACCCAACAACCAGTGCTTGAGTATTGACTGGAAGAGAACTTTGAACGCAGATATCCAACTCACAGCTTTGATCAAACACCGGCAGTATCCTTTCTTATCACTGAGCACAGCTGTGAAGCTCTCTGCATGCCAGGCCTTGCTTCCATCACCGAAGTACATTCTACGTGTTTCAGTTTAGTTTGTGGAGTGGTGCCACGTGTTGGATGAGCTTCGTCCAGTCGTTAAGGTCACATCACTCCGATTTGATCTCCAGAATTGTTTGGCC